>NC_088864.1:31762332-31785794 GCF_032884065.1 Artemia franciscana | reverse complement strand
GCAATCTTTTAAATTGAAAAGGCAGATCTGTTGGAATCATGGGAATGCGAGGAATAAGAACAGCCTCACCCTCAAAAGGCCCTGTCAGGATTATGGCCTCTATTAGGTTTTCCATTGTTTTTTTTACGGCAAGTCGAGTGCCATTGCAAAGCTTTGGTGGGTTTATGTTACGTAACAATATTATTGGTACGCCTATTTTTAGTTGTAGCACGTGTGGTGGAAACCCTGAAAGATCTATGGAATTTAAAAATTCAGATGGATAATTAACCGCTTCATTTGGTTCCAAAACTGTGTCGACTGACTTGTAAAGGACTGCCTGGTCTTGAATCTTGGTCAAAACAATATTGTTGATTTCGTGGACGTCTATATTTTTGGGTGCGAGAATCGCTCTTTCACTTAGCCATTTATTATTTTTATAGTTTTTTAGAATATTCGGAAATACTTTTTCAATCAATTCATTTTTGGACGTCACTAAATTACAGAAATCAGCAGGTAGTTGTATACGTCCTGAAATTGAGTCTACTGGGAGCTTTCCGTTTCCCATTGCCAGCAATTGATCTGAAAATGTTTGACCAGAGTCATCGTTTTGCAATCGGACACGCATATTTGTAGTTAATTTTAATGTTTTTACGTGTGCCCATAAATTAGAATTTTTCAGGCAAGCATTCATTTCGTCTGCAGGAGTTGATCTAGGTATTATAGGTAATGTTTGCCTGAAATCTCCCGCAAGCAATATTAAGGTGCTGCCAAAGGGTTTCGACTTCCCTCGCAAATCTTTCAAGCATTGATCCAGAGCCTCGAGCGATTTTTTTGTGTGCCATTGTGCACTCATCCCAAATAATAAGTTTGCATTGCTGCAATACTTTACCCATCCCAGATGATTTGGAAATATTGCACGTGGGAGTTTCTGTAGAATGCAAGTTCAGAGGCAATTTCAAAGCGGAATGAGCAGTTCTTCCACCAGGCAGCAATGTTGCGGCTATTCCGGACGACGCAATTGCCAACGCTATATCATTTTTAGATCGAATTGATGCCAGAATCAGTTTTATCACAAACGTTTTACCAGTACCTCCTGGCGCATCCAAAAAGAAAATTTCTCCAACGTTGTTATCGACACAATGCATTATCGTATCATAAATGTCTTTTTGTTCCGACGTTAACTTGGAAATGTTATTTTGTACATACGACAATAGATCACTCGTACTGTAACTTTGTTCACGATCCAATTCTACACATGTCGAAACAGCAGCGATACGGTTAGGTGAAGGCATTCCCAAACCCTGAAGAGGTTTGTTTGCCATACTTATGCAAAAATCTTCTATAACAACTAAAGTGTAGTTATAAATTTCTGGTGTAAAATCAAAAGTCATGTCTGACGTCTCTAACTGTTTTCGATGAAGTATATCTTCGGACATTTTTGACTTATATTTTTCCCATAAATCTGTAGGAGCTGATGGAGAGCAAGTTGTTAAAATGATGCCAAACAATGCACGAATTTGACTTGGGGTTGACGTTTCGCACTCGTCATTGATGCAGTTATCCCAGTGTTGGTCATTCTCCAATAAATTCAGAGCTTGGCATGCACTACGGTAAGTGTCATGTATAGTACCATTTACAGTCCTCAAATACTCAAAGGATGTCGGACCGGGTACATTCACCAAAAGCAGGCGTAGAAAGAAGCATTCATGTTGATTGGGGTGAACGGTTGTAGAGTCTTCCTATCGTGGTATCTTTGAAGATGGTAGGTTGGCCGTCGACTGACTTACCCTGTTTTCGACGTTCAAATACTTTATTTTTAGTATTCCACGTGTAATACGAAGGCACTTCAGTATACAGCAGTTTTTTCGCAAAAGAATCATTTTTGCAAAGCGAAAAAAAAGCTGTTAATGTTGTATCCGGTGGATTCAGGACTCTTTGTTGCACGTTGGTTTCCGTGAAATAAACACGTTGACCATTCTGTAAATGTACCGCTAAGTGAACAACAGCTGGACTACGTTCATGTATCGGAAATGAAAGAATTCGCCAAACAGCTTCATTACTGCTTATGTATCTTCCAGCCTGATATTCTACGATTTCATCGAAATCTTTGATTTCGGACTGCAAGCCAAAAACTGCCATGTCACTGCCTTTGTTGACGTATTTACATATGTATTTGATTGCCTTTACGGAGTTACAGTATTCAACGTTTATGTGTGCATTAAATGTTTTTGATAATAAAGGGGAATATGGAACAACCCACTGGTTATCTACTTCGATGGTGGTACCGTTACGCTTCTTTATTATTGCTGTTTTACCGCCATCTTCAGTAGATCTTCTTCTATATTGTGGGTAACCATCATTGCCAGTAATTGTTTTGGGTACTAAAAGTCGACGATATTGCTTTGTGCACCTTCCTTTGGCCATGCATGGTGAATTTTCGTTCAGTGCACCGCAAGGTCCATGTATCATATTTTTTACAATAATATCATGTAACCCCTTATCGACATTTTTATCAGGTATTTCAGCGGAAATCACATCATCAATTTCGTTTGAAGTAATTTTTTTATGTAGCCAGATTAGTATATGTGCGTGTGGCAAACCTCGTTTTTGCCATTCCACTGAGTACATCCAGCATCGCACTGACCCAAACACTTCATGTTTTACAAGGTAGTTTATCAGTGATTTCAACTTTTGCCGGAAGACACGTGCCGTAATGTCTGCCTATGAACCGCCGATTGTCCTTGAAGTAAAAGCTGCAGTATCTCGTCCCAAGATTGATTACATGTAAATGTAATAAATAAATCTGGACGACCATAGAGACGAACATACGCAATAGCATCTTGAGCATATTCATGCATATGACGGGGACTGTCAACATATGACGAAGGTAAAATTGTTAATCTTCCAACGTTTGTGGTATTACCGTCATTTATAACTGCATCTCGCAAATGAATGTATTGTTCAGAGCGGAGCTTGGTCTGATTCAGGCGGATATATAGCAAACGTTCTGATTCAATTTTAGCATACATATCAACCATAAATTGGTGAAACAATTCACGGCATTTTAAAATATAATTTTCTTCATCCTGCCGAATCATAGTCTATAGGAATAATAATGCATTGCACTGCATTTCTTATTCATTTCTTTGTTAGTGGCTGGATTCATCAATTTAGTATTAAAGTGATAGCCGTCGGCTCCATCCCAAAAAATGATAGGATATTGTAGGGCATCGTAGCATCGATGAGTTTCAGCAATTCTTAACAACTGAGCGTTTCGCTTATGTAGAATAATATCTCGAGGTAAAAACTGATCACCGACCATAACGATTGCCACTTCGTCGATAGTCGGAGCATTGTATCTACGCACATGTTGGCCAGGAGGCGTTTTGTCAGCGGAAATAACAATTTTATGAGTATCAGTAGGCATCAAATCGATGGCTGTTTTGAACAGACGCACTAACTTATTATTTTCGTGGAAAAGATGTTGCAATTGGGAAACGATTGTCCTTTCAACGTTGTGAGAAATTTCGTAAAAAATGATAGGATATTGTAGGGCATCGTAGCATCGATGAGTTTCAGCAATTCTTAACAACTGAGCGTTTCGCTTATGTAGAATAATATCTCGAGGTAAAAACTGATCACCGACCATAACGATTGCCACTTCGTCGATAGTCGGAGCATTGTATCTACGCACATGTTGGCCAGGAGGCGTTTTGTCAGCGGAAATAACAATTTTATGAGTATCAGTACGCATCAAATCGATGGCTGTTTTGAACAGACGCACTAACTTATTATTTTCGTGGAAAAGATGTTGCAATTGGGAAACGATTGTCCTTTCAACGTTGGGAGAAATTTCGCAACGTGCATTCAATTCAGAATTTCTATCACTGATGAAGTACAATTGTAAAAATTTATGATTCTCGACTGAGAATGGTAGAAGGGACCCTGCTTTATGATAAATTTGCCCTTTTACTTTGAAAGTAGACATAAATTGATCTGGATTTTCGATTTGGGCTCCAAACGACGTCATTTGGAAACATGAGTTGTATTGTCTGATTTTTGACAAAAAACGCTTAGATTCTGACGTAGTTCCAGTAAGGAAGTCTTCAATGGCTCTGGTGGTGCAGCCAATAGAGGAAGTTTAACTTTTCCTGAGGCGCAACACATTCCCATTGTTTCACCATTGAATTTCAAGGCTTGCAATAGGGACAAATTTTAGACATTGTCCCGATTTGAACACATCTACTCAAGCTATAATCATCGACTGGGTTGTACCTGAATGCCAGGCGATAACTTTCAGATTGCTCTGATTCCTCGGCACGCTTTCTTTTCTTACTTTCTCTATCAGCAGCAAGCCTGTTTCCCTGCTGGTCTTTTGATTCCTCGGCACGCCTTCTTTTTTCACTTTCTCTTTTAGCAGCAAGTCTGCTTCTGCGTTGCTCTAGTAGTTCCTCGGCACGCCTTCTTTTTTCACTTTCTCTTTTAGCAGGAAGTCTGCTTCTGCGTTGCTCTGGTAGTTCCTCGGCATGCTTTCTGTTCTTTCTTTCTCTATCAGCCTCAAGCCTGTTTCCCTGCTGGTCTTTTGATTCCTCGGCACGCCTTCTTTTTTCACTTTCTCTTTTAGCAGCAAGTCTGCTTCTGCGTTGCTCTAGTAGTTCCTCGGCACGCCTTCTTTTTTCACTTTCTCTTTTAGCAGCAAGTCTGCTTTCGCGTTGCTCTGGTAGTTCCTCGGCACGCTTTCTTTTCTGACTTTCTCTATCAGCAGCAAGTTTTTTGGCATAGACTCTTTGAGCATCTTCATCAGTCATTATAAACTTAAGCATTAATAGAATTCTACGCGAACATACGTCTTATATAACTTGAATGACGTCACGCCTTCAAAGCAAAAATGATGGCAACTAATTTCATGACGTCAGCCGAAACATGACGGCGAACATATGTCTTATATAACTTGAATGACGTCACCTTCAAAGCAAAAATGATGGCAACTAATTTCATGACGTCAGCCGAAACATGACGTCACCTGATCCATCCACAGATCCACACACAGACAACTTATTTTTATATATATAGATATATATATATATATATATATATATATATATATATATATATATATATATATATATATAAATATATATATATATATATATATATATATATATATTTTCTTTTTAGTTTTTTTGTAGTTTTTACCTTTTTTAGTTTTTTTCTTCTTTGTATTAATGCTAAAGCCAAGGTTCAAACCTGGAGCCTCTCGGACCTAGAACCTGAAACATAACGCTTTACCAACTCAGCTACTTCGGCTTGAATACATTCGTTTTGAGCAGCTTCCTCGGGTGTTGCCATTGTAGGTTCTTCAGTCATTTTACAATTAGAAATTTCTCTTTCAACGGTCTTCTTACAATTAAAAATTTGTCCTTGAACGATATTCTTAAATACCTGTGTCCTGATCGTCATTTATATTCCCTGTGTCCTGGTCGTCATTTGTGTCCCGGTATCCCAGTCTGTAATTTCTCTTTGAGTGTCCCGGTCGTTATTTATATTCCCTCTGTCCCGGTCGTCATTTGTGTCCCGGTCTGTAATTTCTCTTTGAGTGTTTTTCTTTTTAGTAATTTTAGTTTTTTACATTTTTTCTTTTTTCAGTTTTCTTTTTCTTCTTTATTTTTCAGCTTCACTATGAAATACATATCGCCGAACTTTTGTTTTTTTAACTAAAATCTGTAGGCATTGATGACCTTATCCAAGTCAAAATCCCAAACCCAATCATCATCGCTATCATTTTCAGTTTTGATATGTTTTGACTCTCGCTGTCCAGGTGGATCTTCATCTAACTGCGCGGTTTTGCGTTCTTTAGCCTCAAGCCTGTTTCCTTGCTGTTCTTTTGATTCCTTGGCATGCTTTCTTTTCTGACTTTCTCTATCAGCAGCAAGTTTTTTGGCATAGACTCTTTGAGCATCTTCATCAGCTTTTGCCATAGTAAGTTCATCAGTCATTTTAAACTTAAACATTAATAGATTTCTACGTGAACATATATGTCTTAAATATCTTTAATGACGTCACCGTCATAGCAAAAATGACGACAACTAACTTCATGACGTCAGTCAACACAGAAACATGACGTCACCTGATCCACAGACAGACAGACAACTTATTTTATATATATATATATATATATATATAATATATATATATATATATATATATATATATATATATATATATATATATATATATATATATATATATATATACTAGCTGTTGGTGTGGCGCTTCGCGCCCCCCAAGCCCCCCCCCGCGCGCGTAAGTCGTTACGCGCCATATTAGTTACGCGTCATTGTAGTTGTGTCCCTGTGTCCCACCTGTGAATATAGATTGATATATATATATATATATATATATATATATATATATATTATATATATATATATATATATATATATATATATATATATATATATATATATATATATATATAATATATATATATATATATATATATATATATATATATATATATATATATATATATATATATATATATATATATATATATATATATATATATATATATATATATATATGTTTTTAATTACGTAAAACTTGCGAATATACAATATTCTTTGCTGTCCCATTGTCTGTGCATATAAATAGATTGTCAGGTTTACCGACTCTTGAACATGAAACATATAATTGTCCATGGGAAAGCAATCCGTATTCAGATCTATACCACATTGTTCTAATGATTGCCCTTGGGCTTTTTTGATTGTAATTGCTAATCGAATATTCCCTGTGTCCCCGTCGTCATTTATATATCCCCTATGTGCCCTTCTGGCGTCCCCGTTGTAGTTGTGTCCCTGTGTCCCGGTCGTCATTTATATTCCCTGTGTCCCGGTCGTCATTTATATTCCCTGTGTCCCAGTCGTCATTTGTGTCCCGGTGTGTCGGTCTGTAATTTCTCTTTGAGTGTCCCGGTCGTCATTTATATTCCTTGTGTCCCGCTCGTCATTTGTGTCCCGGTCTATAATTTCTCTTTGAGTGTCCCGGTCGTCATTTATATTCCTTGTGTCCCGGTCTGTAACATACGACAATAGATTAATTGTGCTGTAACTTTGTTCAAGATCCCATTCTACAAATGTAGAAATAGAATCAGTACGATTAGGTGAAGGCATTCCCAAATGCTTGAGAAGTTTGTTTGCAATAGATAAGCACAAATCTTCAATCATAACTAAAGTGCAGTTATAAATTTCCGTTGTAAAGTCCAAGGTCATATCTGACCTTTCTAGCCGCATTCGGTGGAGTATATTCTCGGCCATTTGCGATTTGTATTTCTCCCATAACTCTGTAGGAGATGAAGGAGAGCAACTTTTGGCGGAAGACACGGGCCGTAATGTCATGTCTATGAACCGTTGATTGTCCAGGATGTAAAAGCTGTTGTATCTAATCCCAATATGGATTATATGTAAATGTAATAAATGAGTTGCGTATCAGTAGGCATTAATTCGATTGCTGTTTTGAACAGAAGTACAAAATTATTATTTTTGTGGAAAAGATATTGCAACTGGGAAACGATAGTCCTTTCAACTTCTTTTTTTTTATCATCGGTATCACTTTCAAGTTGTTTGGTTTGTTTTACCTTGGCTTGTCTTTCGTCATTATGAAAGACATATTGCTGAACCTTTGTTTTTTTTTAACTAAAATCTGGTAGGCATTGATGACCTTATCCATGCTAAAATCCCAAACCCAATCATCATCGATACCATTCTCAATTTAAACACGTTTTGACTCTCGCTGTCCAGATTGATTTTCATCTAACTGCGCGGTTTTGCGTTCTTTAGCCGCAAACCTTTTTGTATTAACTCTTTAAGCAGCTTCCTCGGCTGTTTCTTCTGCCATTGTAGGATTTATACTTTCTGCAAAGGCATTATTTCGTCGGGTATTTCCAATTCAATAATTTTTCTCTCTTATTAATCCTTTCCTAATTTGTATGTCTCTTCTCTTCTTTTAAAATCATTTTCAGCTATATGTTAATCTCCTTCTAAATCTTCTATCTGTTAAATATCCTATCTATTCAATGTCCTTGTCTTGTTCCAGTGTTTTTTTTTTTTTTTTTTTTTTTTTTTTTTTTTTTTTTTTTTGTATATATTTTATAGTAGTGTTTTATTCTTGTTCTCTGTGGTCCATTACAAGCAAAGCTTCTTGGGCCTAGTAACCACTTTACTTTTGTAATAGTTTTTTCTTTTAGTATCAATAAATTGATTGATTGATACTAAAATTTCTCTTTGAATTAACTATTTGAGCAGCTTCCTCGGCTGTTTCCTCTGTCATTTTAAGATCTATACTAAAAATTTCTCTTTGAAACGCCTTCTTATATACTTATAATGACGTCATATACAAAGCCTTAGACGTCGTATACAAAGCCTTTGACGTAATATACAAAGCCTTTGACGTCATATACAAACATACAAAATATACATGGCGTCATAATGCTCAATCCTTATAATGACGTCAGTGGACAGTCGACAAACATGACGTCAGTACACAAACAGCTTATTTATATGTATATAGATATATCTATCTATATACATATAAATAATTTGTTTGTTTGTGTGTCTGTCTGTCGACTGACGTCACAAATGACGACCGGGACACAGGGAATATAAATGACGACCAGGACACAGGGACACACTGCAACGGGGACGCTGGGGGTACAGGGGGGATGTATAAATGACGACCGGGACACAGGGAATGTTCGATTAGCAATCACCATCAATAAAGTTCAAGGGCAAACGTAGTTAAAAACATATATATATCTATCTATATTCACAGGTGGGACACAGGGACACAACTATAATGGCGCGTAACGACTTACGCGCGGGGGGGGGGGAAGTGCTAATACGTATATTTATATATAAAATACTGGGAGGCCGGCAGCAAGCCGGGCCCCAGCACATGGCACACAGCATGTGGGAAAAATGTGAATTCTTCTGTAAAGTTCTGACCTATTTAGATCGTTTTTGTGGCCAGTCATGCTCGCTTTTCGGTTAATTTTTTTAACATAGGCATGCTAAGCATTGATGACCTTATCCATGTCAAATCCCAAACCCAATCATCATAACTATCATTTTCAATCTAGACAGGTTTTGAATCCGCTGTCTCTCATATTCTAATCCCATTGCTCTTTCTTCTTCTTTTTGAATTTTTATTACTTCAGCCGATTGGCCAATGCACTGTTCAATTCAGCCACTCTGTGATAAATAACCTTTGTATTTTAGCAGAGACTGATGCAGTATCAGGTTGTTGGCTAACGTCCTTATAACTCTAATGTCGTTATTTATAGCTATTCCATTGGTTGGAGCTTTAATAAAATGGTGAACGTCGACTTTTGCCCCGGCTTGTCTTTTACCGTTATGAAATACATATTGTCGAAACTTATTTTTTTTTACAAAGGCATGACAAGCATTGATTACCTTATCCATGTCAAAATTGCAAACTCAATTATGATAACTATTATTTTAAATTTTGGCAAGTTTTGACTCTGCTGTTGCTTATCTTCTAACTCCATTTTTCTTTCTTCTTCATTTTGATTTTTATTGCTTCAGACAATTTGCCAATGGCCTTTACTTTAGCTGCCCTTATTGGTCTAGTTTTGTATGACGGCCCTGGTTGCAGACGTATTATTTGTTCAGGTGGTGAGACAAAAGCTTCTTTTTCTTCCAACGACTTATCATTTATACCGCTTATAAGTTTTAGTTTTTTGGGTCTTGTCTCATTAGATAATCCAGTTTGATTTTCACCCGTCGTGAATTTAATTTGTTCAGGGTGTTCTCTTTGTCTTATCATGTTTGATAGTTCTGTTGGTTCCAAAGAATCATCATTTTAATTCTCATCACTATCATTTTCAATTTGACGTGTTTTTATTTTCGCTGTCGCTATCTTCTATCCCCATTTTCTTTCTTCTACATTTTAGATTTTCATTACTTCAGACAATTTGCCATGCCCTTTACTCTAGCTGTACTTTTGGGTCTAGTTGTACGTGATGATCCAGGTTGTAAGTTTGTTAATTGTTCAGGTTGTGGACAAAAACTTCTTTTTCTTCCAACGAATTATCATTTATAACAATTATAAATTTTCGTTTTTGGATCTTATCTCCAATAAGACTTATCTCCACTTATCAAGACTTATCTTATCTCCACTGTCATTACTCTAGCTTCCAATATTCTAATCTTGGGTCCCAGATTTGTCTTCCATTTCTTCCAACTTTTTTTAACTGTGAAAAAAAAAATCCGTGGGCCTTCGCTATTCTACTGTTAATATCTTCACTGCACCCACGTCTTTATTTATAAGGCTACCTTGGTAAGTGAACGTGTTGCTTGATCGATGTTTTGTTACCCAACGCCACATTTTCATCTTTACGTATTACCAGCCTTAGCCACTTTGTCTTCTTAACATATTTTAAAACCTATTCTAGCATCCTGAACTTGCAAAATCTCTATAAGTTCATTCATTTTGCTCAAACTTTCATCTAGGATGCTTAATCATCAGCATTATCTAAGTCCAGGAAAGTTTTTCTTCCCATTTGATTTCATGCTCTCCAATCGCTAAACTTGAACTCGCAAAACTTCTAGAATTTGATTCATTTCGCTGAGACATCTAGGATGCTTAAGTCATCAGCATAATCCAAGTCCAAGAAAGTTCTACTTCACCATACTATGCTTGATGCCTTGCACATTTTAGTCATAAAATGGGTGACTAGCATTCTGTTACTAATAGCTTCCCAACCTAAACAAAAGTTAGCTGCATCTTTACTCATCATGATCCTTTCTCCCTGTCTATGTAACTCATCTTTCTTGCCTGAGTAAATAAATTCTATAGCACCTAATTTCGTATTTCCTACCCTTTGGATTTCAGTTTCTGAATTTCCAATTAAGTTCAGTTCGAAGGGTTTGAGTTCCTCAGTTAAAATGTCAATTTTGTCAAATCAACAAAATCAGACTTGGAGTCAAAAAACTTCCAAGTCTAAGACAAATGCAATCCTATTCCACAACAAAAACTCCGTCATTACACTAAAATCATTCGTCAGCAATGAGGAAATAGAATATGCTGTAGCACCTAGATTTCTAGGAGTATACCTGGATCCAAGACTTACTTGGCAAAATCAAATCAACTGTAAAAAAATTCATGTACGCAAAGGTTACTCACCCTTAAGCGCCTGGCGGGGTCAAAGTGAGTTAATTCCAAGAAATACTCTTTGATTTTTACATGAAGTTTGTTTGTTCAAAGATTGAGTATGCCATTGAATCATATGGAGAATGTAGCTAGACTAATCTTACCAAATTAGAAACAATCCAAAATATGGCTAACGAAATTGCCCAGGGCTTCATGCTCAGTGTCCCTCTAACAAAGTGAAATACTTAACCGGCCTGTCCTCTATTTTAGAAAGATGGAATACGCTGATCATCAAATATTACAGCAATATTTCATCTATAGGTCACGAGCATAATATTTTTAAGCTCAGTTTTTCCAAAAATGGTATCTTGCATAGTTTGGCATCTATAAGATCATAGAAATATTTAATGAACTTATCTCATCTTGGAAACTTGGCTCAGACTGTTTGTCATTTTCTTGTCTCCCTAGGATGGCAAATGCCTCCAAGTTTTTCTCTAGAGTTAATACCATTGGTAGGTCGCCAATCCAAATTTAGGCACTTTTTCATGAGGAAATGAACACTTCATATCCGGATTCTCTCCAAATTTACACTGGTGGCTCAGTTAAAGGCAGCAAATGCGGCTCTGTATCAGTTATCCCAAGTTATTCACTGAATAAAAAAATAGACTTCTTGATAATCCTCACGGCAGAGCTATCGACAATCAATGAGGCTTTAAAGCACTAACTATCGGCTTCCAAAACAGTAGTATTGCTCTCAGACTCCAAAGGCACCCTTCAGCTCACTGATAATATCTATTGGGGTGCCATGGGTACAGACTTGAGGACAATCAGAGATCAGTTAATCAGTCTCAAAAATAGCCTTATTGAAGTCAAGTTCCATCATATCTCCAGCCACCAAGACATAAAATATAATGAGGTTGCAGACCAGCTAGTAGCTCCTTGTATAATGTAGTTAAACCTGTAATTAAACCTGAGAAAAAAGGTTTTAACTTGGCATTATCGAGCAGATCCATATATTGCAGACTTGCCAACTCCACCAGAGTCCTTGAACCACTTGATTTTTGAATGTCAATGCATCCAACAGGAAGTAATCAACAGTAGGAGAATCTTCAGAGAGGCAAACCTCCAGCCTGACATCAACGTGTTCCTGGTCTCAAGCCTACCAGGACCAGCTAATACTGAAATACATTTATACAAAAGTATTTTCGATTTTCTAAGACATAATAATATCTGCAAGTAGATCACATAAATGGCAGCAAGAGCCTGATTCATCATCAACTGCAGATTTAAAATTGTTGTGAAGCCAAAAGGAGACCGAAGTGGACTCCAGAAGCCTTGGCATTCCAAGAAGAAGATTTGATAACTAGTTTTTAACGTTGTAACATTCCAACTTGTAATTTTCGTATTCTTCAAATCATTGAAATTTGTTTTGCCTGAGGAAATTAATGGTCCCAGAAACAGTGAAGGACGGAGACTAACACGCCTTCTCAAGTCTCTTCAGAAGCACTTAAGCCGGTTTAGAACCAGATAGCAATAAGTCCCTGGGACCTCTCGCTGAATGGAGGCTGTGTGAAATCCTGGGCCCATCTTGGTCACAACATGATTTTCAGCACTTGATGATGCTCTTATGTCAACAAGAATCGAAATCCTACTACCTCAGACTCATTGTATATTCATGCCTACAAAGATTATGCTACTGCAGGTAGGCAACCCATAGTAGATACATTAGCTAGGAAGAGGTTTTTCAGCCCGAAAATGCTCACCAAAACAGACAAACCCAGAAGAAGTATTTATTAATCAAAACTCAGTGCAAATGCTTTTTCATTTACTAGGCTTTAATTTTCTCAAGGGGTACTACTCCTCAAGGTCACCCTGCAGAGCGTTAGCCATCACCTTGCTCGGCGTGAAGCTTAGCGATGTTTACACCTCTTCACCACGTTGAGGTGCGCTGACGGATTTCTCATGCTACCTAGGGATGAAGCTTCGCTCCATTAGAAATGGTCAAGCTTCGCTTCTTATAAAAACCCTTTCACCGCCTCAGAAATTGCCAGGCTTGGCATTATGGTCGCTGTTGTTATCATAGTCACATCCTCATCACATAAAATTATTTTGAAATAACAAAAAAAAAAATAATATCAAAATTTACCAGTTTACTTTGATTCCAAATGTATGACTTAAGATCGGAGTTACGAGTAAGAAATAATTTATATTAGGAGATAAAACACTTCTAGAATAAGGAAGTTCAAAGATTAAAAAAAATTGACTCCTTTGTAGTTTTTATACTTATTGTGGAACTCTGGCTTTCTGAACTAAATTGAAAAAGAAATAACAAACGAATTGTATTTCCTAACAATAAAGATATGGCTTCAAATGAAGGCTTAATACTTTATAATAACCCTGTTGGTGAAACGTATTCACTTTGCTCTGGACTATTTGTTTAGTCAAAATTCTGAAATGTTACTCAATTTAAGACAAACCAGAAATGGGTTCCGACCACTAGTGCCTGAACTAGCCGAAATTAGTGTGTACTTGCAAGGATGGAATTAATGCGAATGGGAATTTTATGGTTCTATGGTTCATCCTTTTTGAATGAGGCAAGTACAGCATTATTTAAGGCTTCCTGCATGCATTCTTCCTGGAGAAGGATGAACCTGCGAAGAATTCCTGGACGGAAGGGATTGGTTCAGATTCGAGAAAAGAATGGCTAGATAAGTGTCATATCCCTGTTATGGCACAACATTTTCAACTTGAATTTGTTTGGTTTTCCAGGACTGGGAATAATCCTCTCGAAACTCTGCCTGCTACTATGTGCTCGTGGTTTCAACGTCGATTGTTTTTTCATGGCTGAGTGCTGATGCATTGAATATCTATGCGCCTGTAAAGAAGATATTGTCAGAATAATGCAAAAGAGTAAAGAATTAACCCGGCTCATTTATAAATAAGTAATTAGGCACAGGAAATTATGATTCGATCTATATAGAAATCTGATAAATACTCTCAAGAAGTTTTTCTTCATTTTTGTTTCTGCCCTTCCATGTGTTTTGGGCTTGAATTTACTAACGTGTTTACTATTTTAGAATTTGTTTGTTTTTGAAACGTGACGCCTCATGTTTTTTTTTTGGTGGTATTTATCAAAAGGTCTTGGTAAATTAACTTTCTCTACTTTATTCCTTAAATGTTGAGGTGCCATCATCGAAACTAAAGTATGTTTGACTGTTTCCTTCTATCCCGTCTAATTCACAACTTACTGTAAAATCGTTTTCGTCTTTTTGTGTTATTGCAATCCTTATATTTTATTAATCATTTTGAAGTGGATGTTCAACAGCAAAGTTTCACTAGGTTTGACTGTTACAGATAATTGTTTCTGGTTATCTCTAATCCTAATTTCGAAACCTACTTGCCAAAGCTCTACCCAGGGGGACGGGGGATAATCTACCACCCTTGAATATGATAAAGCACCCATATTCAATTGTTAGAAGGCTCGCCGAATTCAAGAAGTGTTCTGAGCAGGGTCTGTCTGTGGACTCGTCACTCGTACGCAAAAACACGTTAACACATCCACAAAACACAGATCTTGGGCCAAAAGCGTACTTTTGTTGGGTTAATGTCCCCCCGCGAAATCCTTAAATATTTGACTAAAGGTTTTTATGTCAAAATAACTGTGTTTGTATTACGTCCTAAAGTGCTGTGTCAGAACATTCGTATAAGTTAAATTGCTGCACTTTTCTTGTCACCTCACCACTAATTCAGTAAAAATTTCATATAGCAACGTTTACCATAAAAAGGTGCTAGATGAAATCGGCTATCGGAAAACTTGCTGAGAAAATTCAACCCAAGGAAACCTTGCCCCACTTAGGAAACAGTGCTAATATTTCATTATTTCTTGTAGTGCTTGCCGAGGATGCAATCAAAGCAGCGTTGAGTGACTACAGAATCAAGCAGAAGAAGAAGCAAGCACAGTAAAGTGCCTGTTCAGTTTTGTTATTTGTGTAAATTACCTCCGAGCTGGATCCAACACTTAGTAATGTTGTGGTTTTTAAGGTTGTTTCTGATCCATTTGGTCAGTTAGATCTATTTTTTTTTTCGATTAAAAATGCACTCATGAAATTTGTCCTATCTTTTTTTTTTAGAAATTGTGATGTTCAACTCGTTATAATATATATTTTTTTCACGTCACTGGACTCATGTTCCAGTTTTTATATAATGGTTTTCAGGTACATTCTTTGGATGTTCAAAATGTCAACATTTGAAGAGTAGGAAGTTAAAAATTTGTTTGTAATTTCTAAAAGTGGACGAAAATATTAAATTGAAAAGGAAACTCGATTTAAAAAGTATTGATTTATTTCAAGGAAATTATTTTTTTTTTTATTGAGAATAAGGACTTCCGACCCTACGAAACTTGAAAAAAAGCTTGTGAAGGTGAAGAATTTCAACAGTGACTAAGAAATGTAGAAAGACAACTAAGGAACAACTGAAATTCAGTAATTATTTTTCTCTTTTATGAACGTTTTATTATAGCTTGAATCATGGAGAAATGTACAGTGTGTTGGTAGAATTAGAAAGTTTTCATGCTGTGACACTCCCTATGGAGTTAAAAACACTGTACCAAACCTTGAATGTTTTTTATTTTATTTTTTCATCATATATGGTAGAAAACGAGATTACTAATCAGATTCTATGCTCTAGTATTGCTTATAGTAAAGAGCCATAAGATTTCAATGTATTATATATTTGTTTTTTCCCATAGCCACTTCATTTGGAAGAGGTGGTTGTAGAAACATTGGAGGGACTCATTTGATTGTAAATTAAAAGTACTATTTTGCCATTTTATGAGTCAACAATGATTCGAGAGCATCTAGCTTCCGTCTTATGTCCTTTTTAGCTCCCCCTAATACATCTGACCAAATTTTGAAATATCCATTTTATTCAAAATAGTCTAAAGTTCAAACACTCTACCTCCGGGGATAACAACCCCCACAGCCACTGTAAGTTATGCAATTAACACATTGCTTACACATTAACAAAGTCGTTCCTAGGTTTGGTGGTGCCCGGGTAAAAACCATTGTTGCCCTCCACCTTCTCCTGACTCAAATATAAGTAAAAAAGCCGAATCAAAGTGAAAAATCTGATCGAAGTGGGCAATCCCCACTATGGCTCCTCCCCCAGCTATGGCGTCCGGGCAGATGACCCCGTTGCCCCCCTCTGGGATTGGCTCTACGTATAGGCTTTGTTTTTATATCGAAAAACAGTCTCTAAAAAGGCTTAAGGTGTTAATTTGAAACTCTCAAGAAAAGTTGAGGGGAATATCGAGCAAAATCAAGTACTAAGTGCATGCTGGTTGTCAAAAGGCCGTATCAGCAATATTTAAGGAACAGTGGAGAGTATTAAGTTGAAACTTTCAGGGCATGTTAAGGGGGATGTTGAAGAGTAATCGGGGGACCTCCCCCATCGTATGCCAGTTTGAATGGGTTACGCAAACAGTAAACTAATAATTTTTGTTATTTTAAGGAAATTGTAGATTCTTGGCAAAATTTGGTCCTCTTAAAGTCAATTACGTTCCTAAATTCTGCAAACCGGCAAAATCACCAAAAATTTAGTGGAGGGGCCAAATGTCTGTTTCAAATTGTAGGTGGGGGCAACAATCTAAGGGAGCAATTGTCCCTCTCCACCAATTGGTGCCCCTAGAAGCTGGTTAAGTACCATTATTTTTTAAGATATTTTGCATTTTCCTGGAATTTACTTCCTCTAAAACAATTCTATTATTAAACTTTTGATTCTGTTATATATTTTTGATTCCTTAGAGTCATCGAAATATTGTAGTCCTGGCGTGTTTATTACACAGTGCTTTGGAGATGTTTTGCATACATGCCGAAAACCACACTTTTAATTTCAACTTTCTTTTTATGTAAAACCGTTCCTTGCAAATTAAAAAGCGCAATAAAGACATCGTTATTTTGATAGTCCATCTGATTTTGTATCTTGTGAAAACACCCAGTGGGACTAAAAGCTACTTTGGAATATGCTATTTTAGGAATATGCTGCTGTTGAACTGATGAACTGATTTAGTGCTGCTGTTGAACTGATGATTTTTGAGAATAAAGTACTACTTCTTCAGTGAAGAACTATACGGAAAATGGAAAAATTAGAAAAATGAGGTATTTTTAACTTACAAATGGGTGATCGGATCTTAATGAAATTTGATGTTTGGAAGAATATCGTGTCTCAGAGCTCTTAGTTAAAATCCTGACCGGATTTGGTGACATTGGGGGGGGGGGGACATTAAATCTTGGAAAACACTTATAGTGGAGGGATCGGGATGAAACTTGGTGGGAAAAATAAGCACAAGTCCTAGACGTGATTGATTTAACTGGAACGGATCCGATCTCTTTGGGGGGGGGGGGGGGTTAATTCTGAAAAATTTGACAAAATGAGTTATTTTAACTTACGAAGAGTGATCGGATCTTAATGAAATTTGATGTTTGGAAGGATAGCGTGTCTCAGAGCTCTTAGTTGAAATCCCAACCGGATCCGGTGACATTAGGAGGAGTTGGGGGGACCTAAAATCTTGGGAAAACGCTTAGAGTGGAGGGATCAGGATGAAACTTGGTGGGAAAAATAATCACAAGTCCTGGATACGTGATTGACATAACCGGAACGGATCCACTCTCTTTGGGGGAGTTAGGGGGAGGATTAATTCTGAAAAATTAGAAAAAATGAGGTATTTTTAACTTACGAAGGAGTGATCGGATCTTAATGAAATTTGATGTTTGGAAGGATATCTTGTCTCATAGCTCTTATTTGAAATTTCGACTGGATGGAGTAACATGGGGGGGAGTTAGGGGGGAACCTAAAACCTTAGGAAACGCTTAGAGTAGAGGGATCGGGATGAAACTCGGTGGGAAAAATAAGCACAAGCCGTTGGGAAAAATAAGCACAAGCCTAGAAAAATTGAGTTATTTTTAACTTAAGAACAGGTGACCGAATCTTAATGAAATTTGATATTTAGAAGGAACTCATGTCTCAGAGCTCTTATTTCAAATCCCGACCAGATCTGTTGACATTGGGAACGGATGGAGGGGGAAATCGGAAATCTTGGAAAACGCTTATAATTTTCATAGATACGTGATTGACATAACCGGACTGGATCCGCTCTCTTTGAAGGAATTAGGGGGTGGGGTTCAGTACTTTGGCGAGTTTGGTGCTTCTGGACGTGCTATGACGATGAAAATTGGTAGGCGTTTTTGCAGGGAGCTGCAAAAATTGACTTGATAAAGTCGTTTTCCCCGATTTGACCATCTGAGGGGCTGAAGGGAGAGGAAAAATTGAGGTATTTTTAAGTTACGAGTGGGTGATCGGATCTTAATGAATTTTGATATTTAGAAGGATCTCGTGACTCAGAGCTCTTATTTTAAATCCCGAACGGCATTTAGTCTTGATTTCCCTTTTAAAGCAATCTATTGATTCTTAGAATTTTGCTAGAGCTCATACCATATGAGCTCTTGGCTCTTCCGACCTCGTCACAAGTGACATATGAGCTCTTGTTTTAAGTAAGGCTCGTTTGAACAAAGTACACAACGAACTATTATTTAAAGAAGTAAATTTATTTTCAGAAAGTACATACTTCATTGAAGTTTTCGTCATAGTTGCCAAATTTTTTTACACATCATACCTTTCAACTAATTTTAAAATAAACTCTTCATAAAAACTTGCCACCTGTTCCTATAATCAAGAGTTCACTGCCGTTTTTACGTCATCGTCATTGTAACGGTTGCCACTGAGGTGGCAACCAGTTGAACTGGAGACTAAACATGGGTTTCGCAAATATCACGTCTAAATCGAGGCAACAGAACATTGAATGAAAACACACACTCTCTTGGAAAGTTGAAGGCCAAACAGACTCTCTCCCAGCCCAATTTATGGTGTCGGTGGTTTGGAATAGGCTAGGTGTTTTGTTGGTTGACGTCATGCAACAAGGAACCACTATCAATGCAGAAGCATGCTGCCAAACCCTCAAAAAGCTCTGCAGAGCGAAAAAAATGGCATGCTGACAAAGGGAACTGTCCTTCTTTGTGACACTGCAAGACCTCATACTGCAGGTCAGACCCACAATTTGTTCGACAGTTTTGCCTGGGAAGTTTAAGACCATCGACCCTACAGTCCTGCGCCAAGTGATTACCATCCGTTTTTCCACTTCAAGCAACACCACAGTGGCAAACGTTATAGTGATGATGACATAAGAACAGTAGTGAATTCTTGGTTACTGTAACAGGCGGCAAGTTTTTCTGAAGAGGTTACTTTGAAATTTGTTGAGAGGCATGATAAGCGTTGGAACAAACTTTGCAACTATGCCGTTAAATAGAGCAAAGTATGTATTTTCTGAAAAACAAACTTACCTTTTTGAAGTAATCTTTCGGTGCGTACTTATCTTCAAATGGACCTTACTTCCTCGTACATACATACATATATATATATATACTAGCTGTTGGGGTGGCGCTTCGCGCCACCCCAACACCTAGTTGGTGGGGGCGCTTCGCGCCCCCCCCAAGCCCCCCCGCGCGCGTAAGTCGTTACGCGCCATATTAGTTACGCGCCATATTAGTTACGCGCCATTATAGTTGTGTCCCTGTGTCCCACCTGTGAATATAGATAGATTTATATATGTGTTTCAAACTACGTAAAAATTGCGAATATACAACATTCTTGGCTTTCCCATTGTCTGTCCATATACAAAGCCGTATGTACTAATAATGACGTCATATGCAAACGCTCTTTTTACAAACAAACAAACATGCATACACACAACTCGTTTTTATATAGATAGATAGATAGATAGATACAATACAAATTAACTACGTAAAACTTGTGAATATACAACAGTCTTCGCTGTCCCATTGTCTGTGCGTATAAATAGATTGTCAGGTTTACCGACCCTCAAAGATGCAACATACAATTGTACATTGGTAAAGCAATCTGTATTAAGATCTATACCGCATTTTTCTAGTGATTGCCCTTGAGCTTTGTTGATGGTGGTTGCAAATGCTAATCGAATTGGGAATTGCAATCTTTTAAATTGAAAAAGCAGATCCGTTGGAATCATGGGAATGCGAGGAATAAGAACAGCCTCACCCTCATAAGGCCCTGTCAAGATTGTGGCATCTATTAGGTTTTCCATTGTTTTTTTTTTACGGCAAGTCGCGTGCCATTGCAAAGCTTTGGTGGGTTGATATTTCTTAAAAGTATTATTGGAACGCCTATTTTTAGTTGTAGCAGGTGTGGTGGAAACCATGAAAGATCCACGGAATTTAAAAATTAAGATGGATAATTAACCGCTTCATTTGGTTCCAAAACTGTGTCGACTGACTTGTAAAGGACTGCCTGGTCTCGAATCTTGGTCAAAACAATATTGTTGATTTCGTGGACGTCTATATTTTTGGGTGCAAGAATCGCTCTTTCACTTAGCCATTTATTATTTTTATAAATGTTTAGAATATTCGGAAATACTTTTTCAATCAATTCATTTTTGGACGACACTAAATTACAGAAATCAGCAGGTAGTTGTATACGTCCTGATCTATGGAATTTAAAAATTCAGATGGATAATTAACCGCTTCATTTGGTTCCGAAATACAAATTAACTGCGTAAAACTTGCGAATATACAACATTCTTCGCTGTCCAATTCTCGCTGCATATAAATAGATTGTCAGGTTTACCGACCCTTGAACATGCAACGTACAATTGTCCATGGGAAAAACAATCAGTATTAAGATCAATACCACATTTTTCTAATGATTGACCTTGAGCTTTGTTAATGGTGATTGCAAATGCTAATCGAATTGGGAATTGCAATCTTTTAAATTGAAAAGGCAGATCTGTTGGAATCATGGGAATGCGAGGAATAAGAACAGCCTCACCCTCAAAAGGCCCTGTCAGGATTGTGGCCTCTATTAGGTTTTCCATTGTTTTTTTTTACGGCAAGTCGAGTGCCATTGCAAAGCTTTGGTGGGTTTATGTTACGTAACAATATTATTGGTACGCCTATTTTTAGTTGTAGCACGTGTGGTGGAAACCCTGAAAGATCTATGGAATTTAAAAATTCAGATGGATAATTAACCGCTTCATTTGGTTCCAAAACTGTGTCGACTGACTTGTAAAGGACTGCCTGGTCTTGAATCTTGGTCAAAACAATATTGTTGATTTCGTGGACGTCTATATTTTTGGGTGCGAGAATCGCTCTTTCACTTAGCCATTTATTATTTTTATAATTTTTTAGAATATTCGGAAATACTTTTTCAATCAATTCATTTTTGGACGTCACTAAATTACAGAAATCAGCAGGTAGTTGTATACGTCCTGAAATTGAGTCTACTGGGAGCTTTCCGTTTCCCATTGCCAGCAATTGATCTGAAAATGTTTGACCAGAGTCATCGTTTTGCAATCGGACACGCATATTTGTAGTTAATTTTAGTGTTTTTACGTGTGCCCATAAATTAGAATTTTTCAGGCAAGCATTCATTTCGTCTGCAGGAGTTGATCTAGGTATTATAGGTAATGTTTGCCTGAAATCTCCCGCAAGCAATATTAAGGTGCTGCCAAAGGGTTTCGACTTCCCTCGCAAATCTTTCAAGCATTGATCCAGAGCCTCGAGTGATTTTTTGTGTGCCATTGTGCACTCATCCCAAATAATAAGTTTGCATTGCTGCAATACTTTACCCATCCCAGATGATTTGGAAATATTGCACGTGGGAGTTTCTGTAGAATGCAAGTTCAGAGGCAATTTCAAAGCGGAATGAGCAGTTCTTCCACCAGGCAGCAATGTTGCGGCTATTCCGGACGACGCAATTGCCAACGCTATATCATTTTTAGAACGAATTGATGCCAGAATCAGTTTTATCACAAACGTTTTACCAGTACCTTCTGGCGCATCCAAATAAAATTTCTCCAACGTTGTTATCGACACAATGCATTATCGTATCATAAATGTCTTTTTGTTCCGACGTTAACTTGGAAATGTTATTTTGTACATACGACAATAGATCACTCGTACTGTAACTTTGTTCACGATCCAATTCTACACATGTCGAAACAGCAGCGATACGGTTAGGTGAAGGCATTCCCAAACCCTGAAGAGGTTTGTTTGCCATACTTATGCAAAAATCTTCTACAACAACTAAAGTGTAGTTATAAATTTCTGGTGTAAAATCAAAAGTCATGTCTGACGTCTCTAACTGTTTTCGATGAAGTATATCTTCGGACATTTTTGACTTATATTTTTCCCATAAATCTGTAGGAGCTGATGGAGAGCAAGTTGTTAAAATGATGCCAAACAATGCACGAATTTGACTTGGGGTTGACGTTTCGCACGTGTCATTGATGCAGTTATCCCAGTGTTGGTCATTCTCCAATAAATTCAGAGCTTGGCATGCACTACGGTAAGTGTCATGTATAGTACCATTTACAGTCCTCAAATACTCAAAGGATGTCGGACCGGGTACATTCACCAAAAGCAGGCGTAGAAAGAAGCATTCATGTTGATTGGGGTGAACGGTGTAGAGTCTTCCTATCGTGGTATCTTTGAAGATGGTAGGTTGGCCGTCGACTGACTTACCCTGTTTTCGACGTTCAAATACTTTATTTTTAGTATTCCACGTGTAATACGAAGGCACTTCAGTATACAGCAGTTTTTTCGCAAAAGAATCATTTTTGCAAAGCGAAAAAAAAGCTGTTAATGTTGTATCCGGTGGATTCAGGACTCTTTGTTGCACGTTGGTTTCCGTGAAATAAACACGTTGACCATTCTGTAAATGTACCGCTAAGTGAACAACAGCTGGACTACGTTCATGTATCGGAAATGAAAGAATTCGCCAAACAGCTTCATTACTGCTTATGTATCTTCCAGCCTGATATTCTACGATTTCATCGAAATCTTTGATTTCGGACTGCAAGCCAAAAACTGCCATGTCACTGCCTTTGTTGACGTATTTACATATGTATTTGATTGCCTTTACGGAGTTACAGTATTCAACGTTTATGTGTGCATTAAATGTTTTTGATAATAAAGGGGAATATGGAACAACCCACTGGTTATCTACTTCGATGGTGGTACCGTTACGCTTCTTTATTATTGCTGTTTTACCGCCATCTTCAGTAGATCTTCTTCTATATTGTGGGTAACCATCATTGCCAGTAATTGTTTTGGGTACTAAAAGTCGAGGATATTGCTTTGTGCACCTTCCTTTGGCCATGCATGGTGAATTTTCGTTCAGTGCACCGCAAGGTCCATGTATCATATTTTTTACAATAATATCATGTAACC
>NC_088864.1:31741791-31762232 GCF_032884065.1 Artemia franciscana | reverse complement strand
GCAAAGATTCAAAATTTAAAAGAAACTGTCTTCTCCAAGCGGATAGCAGCATTTTTAAACTTTTTCTGCCAATGATTGCGGGAATTTTTAACAGTTTTTGTTAAAAAGAAAACGGCTAAACCCTACATGTTGACACCAATTGAGCTCGTCCTTTCATCAATGAAACACTTTGAGGATAATCTCGGTAAATTTATCAATGACGAGAATATTGCCAACGATAAAAATAAACTACTTATTTTTTTTCAAAATTAACTTCGACAAGTGGACAAACATGAACCCTATCGCATGAGACCTGTCAATTCAAGCGATATAGACAAAAAGAAAACATCTCAAGATTCTGGAACAACAGCAACAACAAATATATTTTTAAAAGTAGAAGATTCAACGTTTTTCGATGTTTTGTCCAGTGTGGGGGAGGTTTTGCCGCAATCATATCGTGAGCAATGTAAAAGCCTCTTGACATATCTCGTAAAAGTGAACAAATTCAAACATGCTATAAAGATCATTCATGGCAACAAATTATTGCTTTTACCTATGATTATTTTGTATCTGAAGGGACAAATTTTCTGGCAACCTCAAGATACACCATTGTAATTTTCACAAACATGAAAAATTATAGGTTGAATATATTACCAGCCATACTCAACTCCCGATTAAGTGTGCACTTTAAGTTTGAATTTATTCTGACTAGGAGATTAGAAAAAGCCAAATGATAACCAAGAAGTATCGATATGAAATTACCTGACTGTCTTTAATCTTATTTGTAAAAAGCCTCCCCTGTGTTCCATGATACCGCACAAATTGTTGAGCAGCTTCCTGGCTGGATTGGATTTCATCCATTTCACTTTGAGGAAGAGCTGCAAATGCTGCCTCTGATGGAACAAAAATCGTATAATCCCCAAATTTGGACAGTGACTCTTCAAAGCCTCCGATCTTTGCTAGCTCTAGGAAGGTGTTTAATCCCTCGTCTTGCGCTAGTTCAAGCAGGCTTTTAGCTGAAAATAATAATTAAAAGATTTTAAAATTTCATAAACATAAAAACAATCGTACGTCCAAAGCATGCAAAAGGGAGGCTTCGCATGAAATTTTCGAAGACCCACAAAATGTTACGAAAGTGGCTTCTAGCAATACTATTAATAGATAGATAATAATGAGCTCAGTTGTCGCCCCATATATTTCGCTGAAATCCAAGAAAACCTGGAGAATAATGAACTCCTTGCATAATGAGGATAAACATTTGAATGGATGACCTCGAGGTATTTACTCAAATAGCTATCACCTTGGGCAATTAAGGGACAGGAAAACACCACTCTAACAATCATTGGATGTATTAATCAAGGACAATGATCTTTCATAGGAGTGAACTTTACTTAGGACCATTTAGTTTCCTTGGTGTTACTATATTAAAAATTTTTATAAGCGGCAATCCCCACTCACAGTCTTTCTAATGCGTAATAAACTCTTTGCATAATCAGAGTAAACATTAGAGAGGTTTATTTTTGGATATTCCCCAGAATCCAAGACATGGAGCTAAATCTGGGAACATATTTTCACTTTACAAAATTAGTGTAGATTCAGGCAGGAGGAACTATTTCCTTGCAATACATGGTCCATTAACAACACTTCTCAACAATCCAACACCCCCTCACCATCCAAAAAACCTTCCTCTCTACCCCCCTCCCCCCAAAAATATTTTATTTCAAATTTAGCGTGTCAGTAATTTTGTTGAATTATCTCATATTTCCGTCGTGTATATATGATATTCTACATTTTTGGTCTGTACTAATATCACTTTGGTAGAATAAACACCTATATTTTATTTTAAAGTTGAACATGAATTACTTCAAAAAAGCCAGTATGCATTATAGACTTATCGTAGCATTGAATGATCATAGAGAAGAATATCTGAACTATGAAACAAACACTAATGGAGACATTATTGGAAAATTATGCGTACGTTTTCCTACAAGTATGAGATTAAATTTCTTTTGAGTGCCAAAAGGATGTGGTAACGTTGGGTATGCAAAAGTAACATTGTCAAAGAAGTTAGTGCTCAAAGATAATGCTCACCTAAAGCTAATAGCTGACAACGAAGGCTAGCTTCTTGCTAATTATGCTGGTAACAGCTTACCGGTTATAAGCTGTTTCATTATCTTTCTGGTATTAGCATTCAAAACAAAGCACGAATAATACAGGCTATCTCTTATAGCAGTGCCATAAGCCCTATTTTGATCTACGTACCGGAACTGTTATCTATGTAAAACAATGTAATAATCAACAATGAAATTGAAAGAAAAATGACAAGGGCACTGGCTGATAATTTCTCTATTGAGTAAAGAGACGAATTGGTTAAAAACAAAGCAAATGCGAACATCAAAACAAAAATGCGTCAACATCTACTAATAGATTTCTCAGTAAGCCAGAAAAATATTGCGATGTGAATTTTCACACACATGAATAGATTTTTCATAAAGTCAGAAACTTGTGAATGAAAGTCACAAACATACGAACAGAAGTTTGAAACGGCCGAAAACACGAATAGAATTTTAAAAGTCACAACACACGAACAGAGCTCTAAAAAAAGAAAACAAACACATAAATATAGTCAAGCGGTTGCTTTTACATTTCATTAACCTAGGCTAGTTTAACCCGAATTAACTATTAAATATTTCAGGATAGGTTACATATCCAATTACACATCCTCAAGTTAGATTTTGAAAAACAAGATTACAGTTTTCATAAGCTCAGAAAATCATATGAACATAACCAAATACTTGAATTTAGGTGTTATTAGCCTCGGTTAACGGAACCATACTCTTTTAAGTAAAATAAATTTAGGTTAAGCTGGCTTGCCAGCTTAACCTAAATTTATTTTACTTAAAAGGGTTAAAAGACTAATTTGGGGAAATACAATCCGAGTGAAAATAGTGATTGGCTAACTTAGGTTTTATCTTACCTAAGATAATGAAACCTAAAATCAAGCTTCTGATTATGTTTAAGTGCTTTTCTGACTCTATGAAAACTGTGTTCGTGTGTTTCAAAGCTTAGTTAGGGATATATACCTTGAATATATTCACGTGTTTGTTTTACTTTTTTGAAAGCTCTGTCCGTGTCTCTCAAACTTTTGAAATTTCTTTCAGTTTGTCTTCGACCTTTTCAAATTTCTGTTCGTGCGTTCCTGACTTCCGTTCGGATATTCCTGACTTTATGATAAATCTTTTCTTATATGTTTACTTATTTTTTACTTTTCTGAAATTTTGTTCTTATGTTTCTGACTTTTTGAAAAACCTATTTCTGTATATTCACGTGTTTCTGACTTTTTGGAAATTATGTTCGGATGTTTTAATGAAATCTAAAATTAAGCGTTTGATTTTGTTCACATGATTTTCCAACTCTATGAAAACTGTCCTTTTGTGTTTCAATAGCTAAGCTGGGGATTTATTACTGTATATGTTACTTAGGTCAAAATGGTCAATAGCTAACTAAGATAAAACTAACTTAGGTTAATGAAATGTTAAATCAACCGTTTGTTTATTTTCATTTGTTTGTTCTACTTGTTTGAAAACTCAGTTTGTACGTTTCCGACTTTATAAAATTCTTTAATTGTCTTTTGACTTTTTCAATCTCCTGTTTGCATGTGTCTGATTTTATCTTTTCGTGAGTCCTCACTTGTTTTAATTTTTTCGAAATTTCTGTTCGCAAGTTTTTGATTTTGTTGAAAACCTTTTCGTGTAAGTTTACATGTTTCTGACTTTTTTGAAAACTCTCTTTGCATGTTTTTGACTTTGCGAAATACTGTTCATGTATTTCCACATGTTCCTGACTTTTTGAAAATTACTGTTCACTTTTTCCTTACTTTTAGAAAATTCCTTTCTCGTTTCTCTAACTTTGTGAAGTTTTTGTTCATGGTTTGACTCTTATGTGGTACGTTTGTGCGTGTGAGTGTGTATGTGTTATGTGTGTATGTGTTTGCATGTGTTTACTTTGTTTGTGTTTCCTTGTCTTTCTTAAAGGGAATTGAATAAAAATTTAGGATTTGGTAAGTTTGATGTTTCGTTTAGATAGGTATATCGGGTATTTCAGCCTCATCAAGTTTCTGCTCAAGTGTTCTTTGGTAGCATATTTATTTATCTCATCACTCCTGTCCCCTCAAGATTTGATTAAACTATATATTCCCATCAGTCATCTATGAAAATTGAGTAATCACTACTTTAGGTATGATAAAATTATCTATATACCGTTCAATCTAGATTATCAACAACGTTCACGAAAACAAATAGTGGATTTTGATACACTATTTGTTTAGAGCATCCAAACGTTCCAAACGTTGTTATATTAGTTGAAAAAACTTGTATTTTTTATTGGATTACTCGAAAGGGTTATCTTCTGCTAATGAGTTACCAAAATTCATGGGTGACCAGAACTCACTGCACCATACACGTCATGTTTTAAGCGGTTGTTCAAGTAGAGGGAACTCAAAACCTCTTATAGACGGTTTAAGACTGTAAGACATCGACCAGCTCTATCTAAATTTGTACTCTCTACCCTTTTTGTGCAAGAAATGATGGTTTTGGGCAGAAGATCGCACAAAAGCCACTGTGCTGTGACGCAATCTCTTTTCTTACTTATAAAGGGCAGTAGACATAGCAATTTTCTTCCGAATAAGCCCTCTCTAAAGAGTCTACGACAATTGGCTAGATATTATCGATCATGGAATGAGAAAAATAAGAAAAAAAGTGAGACATATCGGTGCTGGCGTGCACGGAAGTGGTTTTCTTTTTTGTTCAAGTCGGAGAATTATAATTCTACTACATAGGTTTTTTAAGGTGAATCTGATGGAGCACTTCAATGCTGTTTTCAAGGGATCTCTATATTTTTTTTTAATCACAATAAAATTTCACTCTAAGATTTGTCAAAATAATAGTTAAAATTGTTGATACAGCTTCAAATCGCAATATTTTCTCACTAAAAACTTTTTTTAAGCGCCTTTCTTAAATTCCTTATACTACCGGGTGTGGTAACCACAATAACTTCTTTTTACATAAAAAACTTTTGTTTCCTTTCCCTTGTAGTTTATGATTAAGCTGGTTTGGATGAGATGTAATATCTACCATGAAAAAAGGCCACATATTCATTAGCCGTTCTTAGCTTCTGTACATTGAACTTCCTTCTCAAGGAAAAATATCTTAATTCCTGGTAATAGGGATGCAAAACGTTTTAAGACATCCTCTTTAGACAGAATCCAGAAGTTAATGAAACCAGAAGACCGTCATGCTTTCTTTCCATTTTAATTAAATCCTCTTTGAATTGCCGATCATTAAGAGATTTAATTTATTGGGTTTTTACAGACTTAAAATTGTAAGTTACAAATTCCATAACTCTGTAAGTTTTTTGGGTCATTTCAAGTTTCCTTCTGGAAATCTTAAATTTTTCCGAGAATTTTCAGTTTCAGGCTACTTTCAAGGCTACTTTCGAGCCAATTCGTAAAAAAAAAATTGCAGAGCAACAGCTAAGGGACAAAAAAAATATTTGCAGCTCCGGGGCCAAATTTCGCAAATATGGCAACTGAATTCGAATCAAAAAAAGGAAAGGGAAACTTATAAAAAAAAATGACAAAGGTAGGTAGAAATGAGACTGTGGTAATCACGGATATACAGGATGGATATACAATGGAGATACATGATATTTTCTGGAAAACTTTTTTGAAATTCCAATAAAGTAATTTCTACTGATTCGTTAAATCAGATTTTTACTATTTTATTGATTCTCAAAATATTTTTAAACACACTTCTGTAAAATCAACAAAGAAATAGTTGGAAATTGAGGCTTTGGATATGAAAATAGTTTTTTGAGTGCTTCGAAGGCCGTAGGAGTAGCTGTTGCTGCAAGTTTTCCATGAAATCAAAAAATTCCTCCATGTTGGAGTTTCGTTTTTGGCGGTTATTTGACCATAGAAAGTCTTGAATTACATACAATAACTTGTCGATTCCAAGTAAAATGTCAGTAAAACCGACAATAACAAAGGAGGAAAAAACACTGCATGGCGTTATATGCTGTGAAAATATCAAAGAGTTTTAGCACCAACTATAAATCAGACAATATAAGACTATGAAATATCTTAACTTAAACTTTATATTTATTAAGAATTTATCACCTCTGTTTGGGAGAAGAACCGTGTTTGATATATGAATAACTCCATTGTTGCCAAGAATGTACTCGTTTTTCATCCCATTGCCGGATACAGTAACACCTTTTTTGTCACAGTCAATCTTCAGTCGTTTCCCACTTAATGTTTTCATGTTATATTCCTCTGTTATAGC
Organism: Artemia franciscana; assembly: GCF_032884065.1. NCBI lineage: Eukaryota > Metazoa > Arthropoda > Branchiopoda > Anostraca > Artemiidae > Artemia > Artemia franciscana. Next base: position 31,755,912 of record NC_088864.1, on the reverse strand, counting down.
TGGGAAGCACAAAGGATGTGGTAAAACGTGGTTTTGAAGCAAAGCTGGAAAAAAAATTATTCATCTCGTAAATTAGAAAAGATAATAGCTGTTCATCTGTTTTATCTTGTTATAAAAAACATCCCCTAATGTTGAACACAAATTTCCTTAAGATTACCCTGTCTATAAGAAAATCCAGAATTGGATGCCAGTAGCCACCTGGATCAAACACAGTGTGCTAATGATGTTAACTGTGTGCTAATGATAAAGCACTGTGTTATGATGTTAAAACTTTGATTTCTACTAAACAAAGCTCTAAAAATGTACTTTCTTGAATGAAATGTACCAGACCCCTAAGCTTTTAGCGACTGTCCCGCTTTGCGCAACACGCGCACCTCCCCTCGGAAGGTACTCTCCCAGGGTGGCGAATGTGGTCCGCCAGTCTCATGGTAGTTATAAAAAATGGAACACAAGAGTCTCACTGTTTTATACCACGAGTTTTCAGGGCTCAAAATATAATTTCCCCAGAAGCAATTATTGAATTTAGAAACAGCATAAAAAAGAAATCAAGTGGTGTATTTACTTTCATAGCAGTTAGACTATGTGAAAATGTAAATATTTACCATAGACCTACTAGAATAAAATTTTATTAAATTGTTTGAGGCTGCATAGCCATTGCTGCAATTGTTCATCATCTCCATAAGCTTACCTTACACATGGAATGTTCCTGACCTGATCATAAGAACCATATAAATAATTAGCAGAGTATACCACTAAGCATTTAAGTATTACCTATGGGTCAAATTTGCAGTATACCTCAACAGGTCTACCTCAACAATGGAACTGAATGAGCTTCGTTTTTAGAGTGTTAAATTTGAGGCCAGCATTACGAAACGAATACTTGAAAAAGGAACGTCGTACGAAGCCCATTGAGTCCCTTCAGTTCACAAAAGAAGAGAGAGAGAATTTCTGAGGCACTAGCATTTTTACAACAATGGACGGAGAGAGTCCTAATCTCGGCCATCAACAAAAATCCCTGAATTTTGCAGCAAACGTTTCTAATTCGTACCAGTTGGGCAAAATTCTACTGAATTTCTAACTAAAAGAAAAAGTTGTACAAATGTACAGGTCGAAGTAAAATGTACTGAATTTTTCTAGTCTAGAAGTAGTCTAGGTTTCTTGTGCTTCCAGAAGGTAGACATCACGAATATAAGACTTCTTTGAAAGAAAGGATATAAATTTATATCAGCAGGCTAAGCATCTGACATAGTCTTAATTTTTCGAAAGACTGAAAACCTACATTCAGAGACCCTAATTTGTGAAACGGAGGGAAGAATAAGCAGCATTAAGTGGGAAATATCACATTGGTTACTGTCACCTACCACCTGGCAAAAAAATTGAGCAGCGAGAAGAAATACAAATAATGAATATAATTAAGTATATCATTACAGAATTAGTGATTATTTGGAACCGTAATTGTGTATTGTAATAGAGAAACATCGGAAGAACAGAAAGAAAACTGAAAAAGCGATGAACAAATAAAAATTCTACGCGTTTGGGTGTTTAAAGACGAATGGACCGAGAAGATCAAAGAGGTATCATAGACATATTTTGACGCAAAAGGGTGACTGGACCGAGAAGACTAAAAATGTATCATAGATGTATTTTGACGCAAAAGGGATGAACCACGTAAACAGGATTTAATGTACTCCAAATCTCATAAAAAAAAGTGTCAGAGATTTGAATATATTGTGATACCCTTTGCAGATTATATGATTTTGGTTACTACTTTCAAACTTAAGCTAGAGAACGTCATTCCATTGACCCCAAGAAACAAGAATGAGCCCAGATGTATAACGAAAAATAAAAGACAAGACGAATAATTTAAAGGAAAATAGAAGAATTCCAGCAAGCATACGTAGAAGGAACAGATATATGCCAGTTCTGGACTCAATGTAAAATAGGGTAATTCATTAGAAGTCTTGAAAAACAACAGAAAAGATATAAAGAAGCTCGCAATTTCTACCTATACAAGGTTCTAACAGACCAGAAGGAGGATATGGATTCTTGGCAAAGTATCTAGCCCTAATATTATGAAGTCCACCAACAAATAAAAAAATAAAAGAAACAGAGTCTGAAAATCTCAAGTTAAAATAGATACAAAGATTTAGAGGAATCCGGACAGATAATGACGTCAGAAAAAGTTAATACACAAGCAAATAGAAGCGAAAAATCGATTGGGGAAACCGAAAATTGCAATTGAACAACTAACCAATGACCAAGAGAAAATACTAGAAAAAATGCTTCCTTTTACAGGACACTTAAAAACACACACACAAGAAAATACGACAAAGAGTTATTCTGGTGAATTCCAGACTAGATGCTAGTTTACAAAAGAAGAAAATATACACATGAGTGAAGGAACTACTAGATAGGAAGTTGAAAGGTGATATCCTAATTTAAAAGGGAGTATCGGCAGAGCTCGATGGTCTTAGCTATATTTTCCCAAACGAATGTGGGGTGAATCTGGGGCAACTTCTGCAAATGTACTGAATGAGTTCACTTTAAGATAAAGCCCTGATAGTGAAGCGTCAGTAACACTGCTTTTAAACAAATGTAGACTCAGAGAGGACCAGTGAAACTAGTGACCAATTTCATTGACAAACTACAATTACAGAATATAAACTAAACTAGAAACATAGTTTGAAAGATCGGGTCTTGTCAATCTAGGTGGCCTCCACACAGTTGTCGATAAGTTGAAACAAATCGGTGTCACTCATAGTATTAGGTACGGTTCTTATGATACCAAAGAACGATCGTTCACTTATTTTAGCTTTAATATACGAGCTGATACTGCTAACAGCCTGAACGACTAACTTTACTTCGTCGTGGTCACTAACAACAAATTTCCCTTTTTCCTTTGTGATTTCGTTTCTATAGTATTGCTACAGCTATTCCTGCACATTTAGTCAGGTAATCTTTAGGAGAGTCGGAATCACTTTTCCCCTTTAGCGGGTTTGTCGGTGCGACTGCATAGTTCGGAGGGATTGCCTTACGCTGTTACTTTACACTGCTTCTTTTCTCACATTGCCTTTATACCTTTTAACGTAGATCAAAATAGCTATTTGGAGATTTATTTAGATTGGGAAACTTGAAGACTTAAAGATGAAATTTTTATATTCTCCTATCGAATCAGGTGGAACTAGGGTGGTAATCTTCAGAGTACTGTGTAAGTCACTATTCCTCAAAAATATTTTTGAGTTTGTGGTTAAAAAGGAGGTCATCGATTGCAGTTACGAGTCAGTGGTTTCACTTTCTAGTCAATGACGATGTAGAAGAAAATTTAGAAAAGATAATTGAGCAAAATAACTCAAACACCTTTGCAGTGGATTTTCAGTCCCCTAAGGCAATCCAAGGAATAGGAACTGAGCCAGTAGCCCTAGAATATTGGAAGAAGACTCGTTTGAACGGAAATTCAAAGTTCTAGCACCGTTTTTTAGTGACCAAAAAAATTGAAGGGCATCTAGCCCCCCTCCCATGCCACTTTTTGCCAGAGTCTTACGATAAAGTCCAATAACTATGCCTTTGGAGATAACATTACCTCCCACAGCCCCTGGGAAAAGGTCTTTAAGTTATGAAATTTGTCTATTGTTCACGTATAGTATTTGTTATTAGGAAGTTCGCATAGAAATTTTTGGGTGGGGGGAGGGTGAATTTCCTTCTAGAGGAATCTTCCAGGAGGAGAATTTTTAATGGGAGGGAAGTTTCCGGGGGTTAACTTCTTAGGGAAAATTTTGCACTGGGGAAATTTACCAGAATTTGCCAGAAGAAGACTGGGAGAATTTAGTGATAATTATCTGGGGACCATTTTACCGGTATTGAATTGTCTAGGGGATCTTTTCGTGGAGTATGAGTCAGGTTTTCCGGCATCGTTTAAAAAACGGTCAGAAATCAAATAAAAAAAAAACAAGTTTTTGCACTTAAACCTAAAGATCAGCATTAAAACTTAAAGCGAAATGGAATTATCACGTACACGAAGGGAATTGTCTCTCCTCAATGGCCAACTTGTTGCGCCAAAGTTTGACTTTTTGTCCCAATTCTTTAAGAGCAACTCTTGAAGCACAAGAGCTGGTTAATTAGAACATTAAGAAGCTTTTTTAAAAGCATTAAAAAGTTTAGCGTGGAGAGCAATTTATTGAGGAGGAGGCAACCCTCTCATATAGTTATAATTTTTGTTCGTTTTAATTTTTAACTGTTCTCCATACTTTCAGTTTAAAAAGCTAGTTTTTTTTATTTACTTATCTAAAAAGAGGCATCAGGACCAGGTTAATTATTTCTTGGAGGCTGAACTGTCTAGATTTGGTATACCCTGTAGTGGGGCTATTCGTCCGGAGCATGTGAAGACCAGGATATATGAGGAACCATGAGTGTTGGTTAGAGATATCAGTAGATAAAGGGTAAAATTGAGAAGATCATCCTAAATCATTTTCACCATAATTTATGCAAGAAAATTGTCAAATCGAAATTCAAGCGAAAGGAAATGATACTAGCAGTTCCTTAACAAGCCCAGACTATTAAACAGATTCCAGAGAGAAGAAGAAAGGACAAAGAGGCAAAAAAGGACAAAGAAGTAAGATGGAAAAGATACAAGAGAAATGGTACAGATTCTACTAGGAAGAATACCCAAAACAACATAACAGTCACCAACATTGAACGGAATCCTTAATGGGCAGCTTAAGCCTATAAAATGGTTTCAGCTTACATACTGCTGGTTATGAAGCTAGAGATGATTTACTGAAGATTATGAATAAGATTTACGATTTTGGACGAAAACGTGCAATAGCATACCTTCAATTAAAAAAAAATTGCTAAATTGATGGGTTAGCCAGAAGACCTTTGGGTAGCCAAACTTAAACTCAACATAAATCAAAAATCATAAGCTGCCTTTGCGGCTCTATAAGTTGATGAATCTAGAAATTTCCAAAAACCCAAATAGACTAGTTTTGAACAGTTTGAGCTACCTCTTGAATGCTTCCAGCAAAATTTCAAAAATGACAGGAAGAGAAATGAGAATTTCAACATAGGCTAATAGATTTAGGTCTAAAATTGCAAGAACTTGGAAAATATAATAATAATGGTATAATAATGGTAGATAGTGTAGAAGAATAAAGCACTTCATTACTCATACAAAAAAATAATGGATCAGTTTTTGGAAATTTAATGAGGCATTTTGTTTGAAACGGTTTTTCCAAAATATATTGCGTAAACCGCGAAGTAGTGCTTCTTTTCGTTTTAAGTTTCAACTTTGGTCTGTGCTTTCATCAGCAAAACTTTGTTTTTTTAAATTAATTTTTGTATTTTTTTAGTTATTAAAAATATTTACAAAATTGGACAAAAAGATCTTTTCCAACTCATGCAAAGAATCTTTTTTTTTGCTAAAAGAAAATTTTTGCTAAAATAGGCAATTAAATATAGGTTTAATTTTGCATCTTTCTTGAACTTTGCCTTAACAAATCTGGGATTAATCACATAAAGAGTCCATGGGGTATTTATCCTTAGCCTTTCTGAGAAGCTGCAAATAAAAAAAAATTCAAGAATCTATGAAATTATAAAAAGGATTTAGGATGTTTGTTTAATATAATTTAGGAAAATTTGAGTTTTCAATTGAAAATGAATTGGTGCCTGAAAAAGAATATGAATTTCAAAAATAATGTTCTATCAAATTTTCAAAAATATTCTACCTGGGTCAAAAGGCGGAGATGTCACCATTATACTAACGTGTCTTGTCTATAAGATTCTTCTTTACATTATTGATTTTTTAATCACGAGGGTCATTACATTCCAGATATTTAAGACAATAAGGTAACCATGACTTCAAAATTTTATCACTGATGGATGCGGCTGTTTTCAACTCTTTTCGACTATAAATCTACAGAAAGTATGCTGGAACGATCAATAGCTTTGAGCTGAACCTTTAAACATGTCTCTACAATGTTGCATGCATTCTAGTTCTTTTGACATTGAGGGCGACCTCCGCTAGTTTTTGCCCCTAGCTAGACTTTGAAAAACTGTTTTTGTGGTGTTTTCATTAGAAAAGGCTCTTTTTTGGTATTTTTATTAAAAATATAAAAAAAATCGGAAAACAACCCAAAGTTGGTTTTTAGGTGCCATATGACACTTTATTATTGCGCTATCAAACTTTATAAGAAATGATTAGATATAAAAATTAGCTTTTAAATGTGCCCTCAAACAGAGCTCTCTAACATGCTGCAGTAACCATCTAATTCTGTCAGTCAGCAGACGATTTATGAGCAATATTAAGAAGGCTAGGAGGGGGGATAGAGTAGAGATTGTATTGGAAACCAACGGAGTAAAGTTTTCAACTATAGAGATAATGATAGAAACTTTTGATTCTTCCCATCTTTTCCATCCCAGAAATTGATGGCACAAGGCACTTTAGGTTGGTGTTACTAGATGAGGTTCTGGTCTCTCTTGCAGCCGGTGCGAAATCTTGATTAGTGCCCATCATCCCCTGTTTCCCAAAAATTTTCAGGCCAAATTTAAACAAATTTTTTATTTATTGAAAAAATTTACCAACTTCACACTTTACTTTATTCTAATAAAAATAAATTTCAAAAGCTATAAAGCTATTAAAATTGTTGGATCATTTATTTGAAATTCTGCACTCCTAAAAGTTTTGCACCCTAGGCAAGTTCCCCCTCTATCTCCCCCCTTAAACCTCCTCTGGCTGTTACCAAGTCAAATTTATGAAACATTATTAGATATAAATAATTACTATTGAAGGAGCCCTCATAGAGTTCTCTATGATGTTTCAATCCCCCCCAGCCTTCCCATTCCGGGGACGGCACGCAAATCTGACATTTCGGTGCCATATTTCACTCTGTGATTGCATTATCAAGTCAAATTTATGAAAAGCAATTAGATATGTAAATTACCTTTTAAACGGTCCCTTAAAATACTCTTTATGGTGTTCTAGTGTCCCGTTAGCGGCGAAGAATAAAAGAGAATAAAAAAAATACGATACGTCAGTTCGAAATCTGTTCCAATTCAGTTACTATTGAGCCGGGTCGCTGCATACCTACAGTTCGTTATCACGAACTGTATCATTACAAGCGGCTTAATACCATTTTCAAGGTTGATGCAAACCCTATGTATAGAATAGATGAAAAGTTTGTGTCAGTAGGGTCCCCCAAGTTAATCCTAAGATTAGGTTTAAGAAGGGAGTAATAGCAAGTAAAAGTACATCTTGCAGACAGAACAATTGGGACTAGTCAGTTCAAATATATGCATTTTGGATTAAATGGGCACCATCCACTTTTCAGTGATTATTAGATTGCATTTTGGAATCATTAACATATAGAAAAGCCTACTCAGATAGCATTATCTTTTTTCGGATTCTTTTAGGGATTATGTGAACCATATGGGGAAGCATTAATCAGACTTACTGAAGTGGGTCTGATCTTAAATGGAATAAAATGTTGGCAGACACATACCCAAACTCAGTATCTGGATATTAAATTGGATATGATACGATAGCCCCTAAATAGGCAATTCAAAAGACGACTGTCCTAGCGGCAAAGAAAAAGTTTGATCTTTTATGGGGTTAAGAAGGTATTATGAGTTGTTTGTGCCGAATTTCGCAACAATAGTGCAGCCAATTTAACACGGATTTTTATTGCCCTCTGTCCTCTAAACAAATGACTCAGACTATGGGGTAGTATTTTTTTACCCCAATATTTAGAGGATTGGGAGTACTCTAAAACTTCTTTCCCCCAAAATTTATCAGAAGCTAAATTAAATTACAATACAATTGGAAAAGAAACTTCGGCAATTCTATACGCAATTAAACAGTTTGACTAATATATTTAGCATTTGTCTAACCTTGCTCACCAGATTGTGAGACTTAAAATCACTGCTGAGCTAGAGTGGCAGTGCCAGGCCTACCTGGCACTGCCACTATATATATATATATATATAGTGGCACTGCCTTTATATGTATATATAGTGGCAGTGCCAGTATATATATATATATATATATATATATATATATATATATATATATATATATATATATATATATATATATATATATATATATATATATATATATATGGCACTATATATATATATATATATATATATATATATATATATATATATATATATAAGTTTGACTAATATATTTAGCATTTGCCTAACTGGGTACACCAGATTGTGAGGCCTAAAACCACTACTGAGTTGGAATGGGAGAGTCAAGCCTTCCATTTATATTTCCAATTTTGTTTGAGATCCTGCACTGAATTGAAGAGTCAGTGTTTTGATCTCAATTGTGTATTTTGCTCCATTTTTGGCAACAGAAATAGATACTTTATGATTACAGCTGGTGGAAAACTAGGAAAGGTGAATCCCCAGCATCAGTATTCTTCAGCCGGGAAAATACCAGGGTTTACCATATTGAAGTTTAAGGTGATTTACCCTGCCGGCACAATTTCTGCTCGGTTGTGCTTATGTTAAGTGTTACCCTCCTTCGACTGAATCCGCTAGTAGGGTATTAGTGACTGAGATTAGAATTGAGTGGCCTAGTGAGCGCTTAATGTTCCAATAGTGTGTGTTTCTGAAGTTAGTTTAAAGTTCTTCACCAATTGGAGTTGCTTACAAAACCATAATCAACGAGTCATACTAACTTAAGCAAATTAAATTAATGAATTAATAAATTTATATTAATTCATACAATTCTACTATAAAAAGACGCTTTAAGGCTTTATAGCTATCTACCGCACGAAAATCTAATATTTTGCGTTTTCATTCACTACTAGTTATTCAAACTTGTATAAATGTATAAAAGTACCATTAGTCAGCTTACTTAAGGTAATCTTTTTTACAAACAACCGATTACGAAACAATAATTTCTGTTCGTACACTTCTCTCTTTACTTTCACCAGAAAACTATGTTTTGTCTAAAATTGATTACCATGAGACAGTTTAATATACTTAAAAAATAGGTTTATTTTTGGCTTTTCTAAGCGATATTTTCATCATCAAAGAAATAGGGAATTGTTTGCTTTTAGTTTTTATCGATAAGATTTCTAGCTTTAAACAAGTAAAATATCGCTTATTTTTGTCAATTCAAGATAACATTTTTCAGCTTTAAAGAATTAAAATCAACAAAGTTATCGGCTTCTATTAAGAATAATTACAATTTAAAACAAATAGCAAATTGGTTTTAGGAAAAATTTCAAGTAATGGAAAAGTCTTACGCTCTATATTTACGCTGATTACGATTTTATAGAAAAGAATAAAATTAGCCAAAATAATGACAAACATATTACATAACTTAGTGGGACTACCTGATCTTGCTTCTTTGTCATTCATAATAGCTCTTCTTCTTTGAGGCGTAATTTTCTCAAAAGCCTCGTCAGAAGGAGCAAATATCGTAAAGGCAATTTGACCTGCAGATCTAATCTTGTTAACAAAGGCTGCTTCTTCCATCGCTTGCGACAAAACATTGAACCTTCCATCCTGAATCAAATAAAAATTTTAAGTTATATTCTGAAAACCTATCTTTCGTTTATCATTGAAACAGATTAAATTAAACACTAGAAATTGTGATGAAGTAAAACATTTTTTTAGTTTATACGACTTTTACCGAACTAATGCAGAATATTTTGTATATCTACAAAAAAGAATTTAATTTTTACACGGAAATTAAATCTGAAAAAAAAAACATAGTTTTTCTGATGCAAGTAAACAGTGAAGTTGTGACCTAGCAAGTGTTACTACTTCACAGACATATGTGACATATATCTACAAGCTAGTGCAAATAAATTTACTGCAGATGTTTCCATTTTGTGTAGAGCTATACAAAACTGCTTTATCCAAAAACAATAGGAAAATATTACTAGCGAGTTTGTTTGGATCATTTTGATAGAAGTATGTTGCAAAGTCCTCAAAGCAGTAATTTTTGCAAGTTTCAAGTCCCAACTTCGCTCTTGGGCTTCAAAAAACCTAGTTTCTTCAAAATTATGTTTTACTTGTTTTTAGTTAAAAAAAAAACTATGTAATGTTAGATAATAAATTTGGACATCGCTTTTTATAATGACTTTAGACAAGCAAAAGTGAACAAACGAAATGTCTATGTTGAATATAGAATCTCGGTTGGGGTTATGAAACCCGTTTCGTTGTTGTATCTTTTCTTGAAACACGAACGGAAGGAAAACCAGACTTTTTCGGTCATTGCAAGCCATCAATTTTTTGTTAGCCCGCGGAAACGAAATTGTTAGCTAGCAAAAATTATGGTATGTGTGCATTATTCGATACATACTCGAGAAATGAAGTTTGGTTAATCATAATTTAAATGTACCGAAATATGCTAGAAATACAACAATTTAGTAAAAAAAACTACGAAAACCACATCAAAGAATTACGGTGTAGCGGGGCCGCACAGAACGCAGTATTTTAAATACCACACCTAACCTAACCCAACCCAATCAAAATACCATCTCTATATATTAAATATTTATTAAATATATACCTACAACGTAGATTTCAACTTAGCCTAAGCTAATTTTCTTTGGATACTGCCAGCCAAACACCGGTTATTGTCTTATCTGTAGATTCACGTTCTCGAGTGTGTGCAGAATAATGTACAAGTTCCAGAATTATTAGCTAAGAAAAACTCGTTAGCTAACAATTCTTAGAAAGATAATTAGCAGAGCAGGAACGGGTAAAAAACAAATACAAATTGGGAAAAGAAAATCCTGTACAGTGAACTACGCTAGCCTATGACCCCGTGAAAATTTGTAAGATAATAGTGAAGAGATCTGCTAACTGAGAGCTATTAGCTGTCATAGATTCTTTCTCAATTTTTTATAGCATACAACCCGGTCATCCTACTTAGCTGCATTATCAGAAATTTTCTGAATATAATGAAGTATTTTTTTTTTTTTTACAACGTCTAACTGGAAAAGAAGCCCTGCATTAAGATGACCAAAGATGACAGGCCAATAGTAGCAATAACAGTGGCAATGGACTCGTTCAACCTCTATTTTTGAATGATCCTGAATTATTCTCTACGCTACCATAACTAATCTTTTTAACCATCTTAAAAATTTTCCAGTAGCATGCTGGCACTGGACAAAGTGGGTATATGCCATTGCTAAATCACGCAAAAAAAAAAACGACGATGTCTAAGACAGTAGGTCTCGAGTCAACAGGTATGTGATGAAAACAATTTTAATGACACGATTTTTATTTCAATTAGACGTCATGTTATGTTTAAGGCGTTTCATGCTTATTTTTTTAATTCTTGAATTTTTTGCTATATTTAAAATATTCTTCTACTGAGTCCTTACAGTAGCTACTTTTTTCAAAATCAGCGTCAATTCAAAATTTTTCATTGGATAATCCTTTTGAAAATGTATAATAAAAAATTTGTCACTGTGGGCTGTGGTTTGATCTTTACTTGGTTGCTATTACTTTCTAACCATGACGGGAGACTTACATGACCTTTAACAATGGTGACTTCAATGGTAAACTTTCCATGATTCCTAGCCCTCTCCACTCTAGAAAATATCACCAAAAAGTGCCTGTGCTGGTGCCATACGCCTGCTAAGACTGGTAAAAAAGAGAAGGCAACTCACTGCTACCTATGCAAAAGAAAAGATGTTCATTTTTTAAAAACAAATTGGGGCTACAAATTTCAAGTCTGTGGTTTTCAGCGAGGGGAATTTCAATTTTCATTCTTTTTGTTTCGATTTGGCATCATGACTAAGAGATTTCAGACTCTATTTCGGAATTCTCAAAAACTTGCTTTTCATAATTATAAATTTTGATTCCGCTCGGTGTGAATAATATTTAGTATTTATGAGTCAGTGTCTATTGGAAAATTTTACCACTCGACAATTTCTTAGAAAATAAATTTTGAAACTTCTGGTTACTATGCTTGGTTCACTGGTTCGCTCTTTGCTGTGCTTTTTGCTCCATTTTGCTTCTTACTTTTCGCTTTTAGCCAGGATTGACAGTTATTTCTGGGCAGAACAAAAGATAATATAGTGCAACTCGAGCCAAGTTCAAGCTGCGGGATGAATCGGTACGAAAACGAGGTAAATTCCGCCTCAGTCAAAATTTGTTCCAAAAAAAAGTCGAATCTTAAAAATCTCTCTACCTTAAGCTATTTCTTTATTTATTTATTTATTTGTCAATTGAAAAAACCGTCTACAAAAGCTTGAAAAGGACGTAGAAAAATAGGAAAAAGAAATTAAAAAAAAAAGAAAACAATAGTACGAGACAAATATCGAAAAACCCAATAAAGATCAAATAAGAATGCTAATTATATATAAATCAAGGATAAAATCAGAATGAGAACAAAACCAAAACGAAGCGAAACCAAGGACACAATAAGGACAAAATCAAACTAAGCAAAAACAAATTCACATATACAGCATCAGCATATTCATACATAAAGAAGCGAAAAAACAAGATCTCCCCAATAAATACACGCAGTAAACACAAATCACTTAAATACTATTGAACTGAAACGGGATACCAATCATTCAGTGAATGAGAAAAACTAAGCCTACGGTTACACTTATTAATTAAGTTAGAGATTGCAAGTTTAGGGTCAGCAAGTCCATACTCTCCAACCAATGGAGAATCGTAATACCAAGGCGGTAGCTGAAGCAAATACTTGGCGAACTTAAAGAAAATAGACATTACTTTCAGACAACCACTTCTAGTAAACAGCTTCCAGAACGGTGCAATATACAAAATGTGAGGGAGGGCTACAGCATTGAAAAGCCTAGCCAATAGTAGCTGGTTGACTCGAATTTTTGCTGCAACAATCGATGCATGAGAAGCAGACATAAGTCATACGAGATGGGATAGGAGAAGGGATCGGGTTCGACGTAAAAACGAACCAATGAGAATACCTTGATAAAAGAGGTGGTAAGCAGCACTAACAATGGCATCGCCAAGCATTATAGAGGACGGTGTCTCTCCTTTCCAATTAAAAAGCACTATTCCTGACTTATCAGAATTGAAACGAAGGCTAAGTTTAAGGTACTCCTGTTGAAGTGCGACAAAGACCTCTTTTATTCTTTAGAGGGTACGGAAAGAGATTTAAAACATCATCTGCATAACAAATTAGAGACAGATTCAAAGAAAAGAGCATCAGAGATTTAGGGCTCTGGTCTTGGCATCAAACCCACAATTATTGAAAAGATTATTAGAAGAAACTGCTCCTTTAAGCGTATTATTCAAGACAGGAATGATTTCCTATGTGGAACAGGGGGCATATTTTCATGCAGAGGTAGTTTCAGGCGAGTACATAGTTAATAGTACATATTTAGAAGACAGTGAATCGCCGAAGAAGTTAGTCAACGTTTGGCCACTTTGAGGAGTCTAACTGGGTAGATGATGGAATCAAAAGAGCGCCTGACATCGTGACTAGCAAAAATTAGACATTCTCAAAAGGATTCGGTATCAATTAGTACATTGGCTACAGCTGTAGGGGCATCAGCACAGCCTGTCCCCTGCTTGAACCCGAACTTGGCACTGATAGCAAGGAAATTATCTAACTCAGTTTCATAAAAACGTCCAAAGTTCTGATCAGGAGCAGCAGATTTGGATTCATAGCAGGTATGTCATTCCTCATAAGGAATGTCAGCCACAGAAACAGGCAAAGGAGACTTATCTCTGCAAGAGACAATTAAAAAAAGAGGAATAATATCATTTTTACCACTTGACGAATAGGCATTTAAGGAGGAATGGTCCAGTACGCCATTGCAAGGTAATAGGCATTTAATAGGTTTCTGCGATGAAGAGTCAAAGTCTTAGAAAAACGTCTCTTTGTACAGAGACGAACAATATTCACAGTACCCGTCGAAGGATGATTGCAAGCCTTCCAGAGATTGAACCGAAATTTTGCTTTGAGGCAAGAAGCAACGAAATCAGGGTTCGAAGGTCAGCCTGTTATCATATACTTGCGTAATTTCCGAGGTGAGACAACTTGATTTTCTGAAGAACGAAGAGCATGGCTGATTTCAGCTACATACATAACCAGGCGAAGTCTCACGTCACATTTCGACAATTTAGTTGATTTTTGAAAAACGAGGAAAGGAGCCC